>NC_012875.2:37856123-37856868 GCF_000003195.3 Sorghum bicolor
CATCCCATGCAACTTCGGCCTTGTCTTGCAAGAGGAATGTCCAAAGTGTACCAGGGAAAAATCATCAACTATGACCAAGCAATATTTGTTGCCTCCAAAGCTAGCATATGTGGTTGGTCCAAACAAATCCATGTGAAGTAGCTCAAGCACTCTAGAAGTAGAGAGATAGGCTTTAGTTGGATGAGTGTTTGCAACTTGTTTGCCCGCTTGACATGCACTACAAAGCTTGTCCTTTTCAAATGTCACATCCTTCAAGCCTCTAATCAACTCTTTCTTCATCAACTTCTTGAGTGTGCCCATTCCAACATGTGCTAACCTTCTATGCCACAACCACCCAAGAGAAGTCTTGGTGAATAAGCAAGTCTTGACATCAACTTCATTTGATGAGAAATCAACTACATATAAGTTGTTGTGCCGGAAGCCTTTGAAAATCACTTCATCATCATCTTCCTTGGTCACAATTACTTCCTTCTTCTTGAATAGACATTCAAATCCAAGGTCACATAATTGTCCAACCGAGAGCAAGTTGAAACTCAAAGATTGCACATAGAGCACATTGGTGATGGAGTTGTCATTTGAAATAGCAACCTTTCCTAGACCCTTGACTTTCCCTTTTGAATTGTCACCAAATGTGATCTTCTCTTGGTTGTCAACATCTTCATCAAGAGAGGTGAACATCCGGGGATCTCCGGTCATATGTTGAGTGCAACCACTATCAATCACCCAATGTGATCCACCGGTCTTG
>NC_012875.2:37857415-37902785 GCF_000003195.3 Sorghum bicolor
CTCTCCAGGCTCGCGGGCTTGTGCTTGCTTCGTGAGTCCATCTGGCGTCCTGTGAGCTTGCCACTCTTGTCTTTCTTTCACCGCCTGGCGGGGAAAACAAAAATGGTCTTGCATGCTTGGGCAAGGATTGTGGTAGTGGTGCCTTGCACTCATGAGCAAAGTGTCCTTCTTGACCACACTCAAAACATCTCTTTGGCTTTGGCTTGCTTGCTTGATCATGAGTGGCTAGAGACTTGATGAGCTTTGTTTGATGAGCCTTATAGCCAATCCCACTCTTGTCCATCTTCATGACGGTGTTCATGAAAAGCTCACTTTGAAGGTCCTTCCCTTTAGTGAACTTTGCTAACCCCATGGTTAGGTGTTCCTTCTCTTTCTTGAGCTTGTTGTTCTCTTGAGTTAGCTTCTTGATGATTGGGTCATTGTTGCTAGCTAACTCATCCAAGATGAATGTCTCATCTTCTTCTTGCTTGTCATACATCAAACCAAGCTTGAGATATTGATTTTCTTCCTTGAGTAACTTGTTTTCATATGCAAGCTTCTTGTCTTGATCAAGTGACTCAATCACAATTGTCTTGTGCTTGGCTTGATCTTGCAACTCTTTCTTGAGCATGACAATTTCATCCTTGAGCTTGATAGTGTCCTCATAACTCTCGGCCACTACCACTTTCTTGCCCTTGCAACCAACACATTTGCTTGTGCTCTCCACAAGTAAGTCATCACAAGATGTGGCTACATCAAGCTTAGCAATATTGTTAGTAGCAACATGTGTTTCATCAATTGCAAGTTCATAGGCAATCTCAAGGTTGTCATAGTTTGCTTTTAGAGTTGTTAGTTCTTCTTTCATTGCTCTATATCTAGTGATAAGCTCATCATGAACACTCTCAAGTTTATCATGTTTTTCTTTGAGCTCTTTTAGAGAGAGTTTGAGCTCCTTGAGCTTAGTGGTCATGATCTCATTTTGATCTCTAAGCTCATCACTAGACTTAAGCTTTGCTAGAAGTGTTTCATTTTCAAGTTCAAGCTTTTCATTTTCACTTCTAGATTTTCTTATGACTTTAGTGTACTTGTTTAGCAATTTTACAAGTTCATCATAAGAAGGTGATTCATATTCACTATCACTCTCACTACTCTCATCCTCACTTTGTACCTTCCGGTCACCCTTGGCCATGAGGCATAGGTGTGTAGAGGATGTAGATGGTGGTGAAGATGATGGAGATGGAGCATCGATGGCAATGGCGGCAACCTTCTCATCATCACTCTCATTGCCGGAGGAGTCACCACTTGAGCTCTCAATATCGGTGAGCCAATCACCAACAATGTAGGCCTTGCCATTCTTCTTCTTGTAGTGCTCCTTCTTCTTGTCACCTTTCTTCTTGTATTGCTTCTTGTCATTCTTCTCATCATCACTTGAGTCATCTTGTTCTTTGTTCTTCTTCTTGTACTTGTCCTTCTTGGGCTTTGGACATTGGTGAGCAAGATGACCAAGCTCACCACAATTGTAGCAATCCATCTCGGAGATGGGCTTCCTCTTGCTACTTGTGAAGAACTTCTTCTTTTTAGAGTTGAAGTTGACTCCATTCTTGTTGAGCTTCTTCAACATCTTTGTGGTTCTTCTCACCAAGAGAGCAATAGATGCATCATCATCACTTGAAGTTGATGACTCAACTTCAACCTTCTTGGCCTTGCCCTTGTGTGAAGCCTTGAGAGCCAAGTCCTTCTTCTCTTTCTTGGCCGATGAGGAGCCATCTTGGGGGTTCATGTGCATGTACATTTCATGAGCATTGATCTTCCCCAATATGGCGGTTGGTGTAGCGGTGGAAAGATCGCCTTGGTGAAGCACCGTTACTATGTGCCCATATTTCTCAATGGGGAGCACACATAGTATTTTCCTTGCTACATCCGCCGCACTCATTTGAGTGAGCCCAAGTCCATTTAACTCCTCTACAGTGACATTCAAGCGAGAATACATTTCATTAGCATTTTCTTTGGGAAGCATTTCAAAAGTATTAAGCTTGTTCATCACTAAGTGATAGCGTTCCTCGCGTTCACTCTTTGATCCCTCATGGAGCGCACAAAGTTCCTTCCAAAGTTCATGGGCGGTTTTGTGGCTCCGAACGCGATTAAACACCTCTTTGCGAAGACCTCTAAAGATGTGGTTTTTGGCCTTCGCATTCCACTTCTCGTTTTCTTGCTCTTGTGGAGTAAGAGCAGCGTCTTTTGCCGGAGGGGTAAACCCTTCGGTCGCGGCTTTTAGGCACTTTGCGTCGCATGCCTCAAGGTAAGACTCCATCCGTATTTTCCAATACGGGAAGTCATCCCCATCGAAC
Source organism: Sorghum bicolor (assembly GCF_000003195.3). Lineage (NCBI taxonomy): Eukaryota > Viridiplantae > Streptophyta > Magnoliopsida > Poales > Poaceae > Sorghum > Sorghum bicolor. The sequence goes on from NC_012875.2 coordinate 37,859,743, forward strand.
ATGGGTGGCGGTCCATCCCTGTTAGACATCTTTCTCTAGGCGGTGAAGCCTAAAAGATGAGCACTAGGCTCTGATACCAATTGAAAGGATCAAGATGCCCAAGAGGGGGGGTGAATTGGGCTTCTCTAAAAAATTAAGCAACCTATAAGCTCCAATTCAACCCCTTGTGCCTAGTGTGACTGAGAGAGCTACCGGATAAAAAGTTTTGCAACCTAGTTCCAATCCTATTCTAGCATGGCAATTCTAGGAATGTAAAAACACAAAGTAAATGCTAGAAAGTAAAGGAGTAGTGGAAGAAGGTGCTTGGCGATGTTTTGCCGAGGTATCGGAGAGTCGCCACTCTCCACTAGTCCTCGTTGGAGCACCCGCGCAAGGGTCTTGCTCCCCCTTGGTCCGCGCAAGGACCAAGTGCTCTCTACGGGCTGATTCTTCGACACTCCGTCGCGGTGAATCGCCCAAAACCGCTCACAAGCTTGACACGAGCCACCCACAAGAACTCCGGGTGGTCTTCGAGCCTCCAATCACCACCGAACCGTCTAGGTGATGGCGATCACCAAGAGTAACAAGCAAAGAACTCTCACTTGACCCAAACAAGGCACTAGAGAGTGGTGGATGCACACTTGACTCTTGGAACTCACTAGAGGAGGATTCTCTCAAGAATTCACCCAAAACTCAATCTCCTCTAAGCTCTTCCAACTCTCTTGCTCCACAACAAGGTTCTCTGATGTTCAAATGGGCAAGAGAGCTCTCATGGACGAGGTGGAGGAGTATAAATACTATCCACCAAGTCCAAAGCTCGGCCAACCGTTTTCCACTGAAAACGGGGTCACCGGACGCACATAATGTTGCACCGGACGCATTGCACCGAGTGTCCGGTGTAACACAACGGCTAACTGTACTTCTTTCTGACAGGTCACCGGACGCTAACTCCCAGCGTCCGGTGCACCGTCCGGTGCTCGGGGAAACATTACATGCTCCCTGCGCATGGGACCGGACGCTACCCGGTGCGTCCGGTGCTAACGTCCGGTGCTCAGGGAAACGTTGCAAGCTCCCTGGGTAAGGGACCGGACGCTGCCCGGTGCGTCCGGTGCCAGCGTCCGGTGCCTAACCCTAAGCACCAAACTGTTCCAACGCCTAAGGACCTCACCGGACGCACTCACAAAGCGTCCGGTGCAGCGTCCGGTGCCCCTTTGGGCACCCAAACTTCGTCGAAACGCGAACGCTCCAACACGAAGTTTGTTCCTCTCGATCTAAGGACTATCTCTGAGCTGCCTAGTGCTAGGTTTACCAAGTGTGCACCACACCTAAACCTAAAGCCTTGCCTAAGTCAAGCTACTAGATCAAAGCCCCTCTTAATAGTACGGTCAAAGGAAAACAAAGTCCTAAACTACTCTAAGTGCCCTTCTTCACCATATGGCACTTAGACCTAGTCTAGTCTCGACGATGTCCATCCATCCTTTGAAAACCGAAACGATTTCCACTATTAAGTTGGCATGTACGTCCCTGTCCATCGAGTACCTATTTACCATGACTTTACCTATGACTTTGCCTCTGCAAAACACACGTTAGTCAAGGTAATCATCAATGTCATTAATCACCGAAATCACTAAGGGCCTAGATGCTCTTTCAGCAGTATGGGGGCTCGACTTTGTAGGGCCTCTGCAAAAGGCAAAAGGGGGTACACCCACTTGCTGGTAGCTATCGACAAGTTCTCCAAATGGATCGAGGCTCGACCCATTACCAACATCCGCTCCGAGCAGGCCATCCTTTTCTTCACCGACATCATCCACCGGTTTGGGATCCCCAACGTAATCATCACCGACAACGGCACCCAGTTCACCGGCAAAAAGTTCTTGAACTTCTGCGATCAACATCACATCCGTGTGAATTGGTCCGCAGTGGCCCACCCTCGAACTAACGGCCAGGTCGAGCGTGCCAATGGCATAATTTTGCAAGGGCTCAAACCAAGGATCTACAATCGCTTAAAGAAATTCAGCAAGAAATGGGTCGAAGAGCTTTCCTCGGTCCTATGGAGCTTGAGGACGACGCCAAGCAGGGCCACCAAATACACCCCATTCTTCATGGTCTATGGCTCTGAGGCCGTGCTCCCAATGGACCTCGAGTATGGATCCCCTCGACTCAAAGCGTACAACGAGCAATCAAATAAGGAGACTCAAGAGAATGCGGTCGACCAGCTTGAGGAGGCTCGAGACATGGCCCTCCTCAACTCTGCCAGATACCAGCAGAAACTTCGACGCTACCACGACAAACACGTGCGCAAGAGGGACTTAAACGTGGGCGACCTCGTCCTGCGACGGCGGCAAAGCAATCAAGGACGCCACAAGTTGACTCCGCCTTGGGAGGGCCCGTACGTGGTGGCCGAGGTCTTGAAGCCAGGGACATACAAGTTAGCGGACGAAAAGGGGGCGATCTTCACCAACGCATGGAACATCGAACAGCTACGTCGATTCTACCTTTAGAACTTCGAAACTTTATGATTCCAGCGCACATTCTGTACCAAGGCCTTGTAAATGAATGCATAAATAAATGAAGTCTTTCCCTCGAGCAACTTCCTTTTATACCAAAGTTTTACAAGTCAAAATCTCGACGTTAGGGAGTACCGACTAGGACCCATCATAGTCGGTATCCCCTCGGGGGCTACCAGGGGGGCGACCCCCCCTCCAAGTGTCGAAAAAGCCAAGAAACTCTCTTTTCCCTACTTAGTAAACCTTGCACGTTCGAGTAGTTGAGACGCCTCGAGCCCCTTAAGGGCCGAGGGACAGCGAGCCTGAGAACCCCTACGCCCTCGGGCTATGAAAACTCTACTCACTTCCTCACTCTTGAGGTAATCGAGGCTGTTTTTAACAAAAGACCGAACAAGGAATACAAACGTAGGCGCAAAGGGAAATAAAAAGAAACCTCGAGAGAAAAGACAGACAAACATATAACGACCACTTAAAGATACTGTATCACAGGATTAATAGAGTACTATACAAAGGGCCCCAGGCACCCTGAGCAGGCTGGCAGGCCCTAGTCCACAGCACGGTCCTCACCACCCTCGCCTGCGCCCGAGCTAGTCTCAGGGGGAAGCACCTCAGGCTCAAATAGCTTGGCCAGCCTCTCTCCAGGAACCTCCACGTCGTCGATCAAGGCGTGGAGCCTTTCTTCGTTCTCCGCGTCAGTCTTGGAGATGTCAGTGACGAAGCCGTGGGACACCACCTCCATGTCGTAGGAGAAGCCTGAGCACACTACCGCCATTACCCGCTTCACCCCGATGTGGAGGGCATCCCGCACCCGATCTCTCAGCATCGCGCCTAAGTAGCACAGCTGGTCGACCAGTGTGTCGCCACGAGCGTCCTCTCTCGACTCGTCCATGGGCTCGATCTCCCAAGAGGTCGAGAGATCCCTTATCGCCATCCGCACTCGACGGTTCAAAGCAACCTCCGCCTCGAGCTGGGACTTAGCATTGCGGGCCTTAACTTGGGCGGCCAAGAGTTTGTCCTTAAGCCCTGTGAATGCCAACGCAAAAAACTTCAGAAAAAACCAGGCACACCTCGAAAAGGAAATCCGACAATAGAAATGTACCACGGATGCTCTACTCCAGGGCCGTGTTCTCGCCAACCAATTTAGTATTGGCCCTCTCGTTCTCTCTGTTGGAGCGTGCCAGCTCAGTGTTGGCGACTCGAAGATTCTCGATCGCTTTGCCAGCCTGAGCAATGGCCCCACTCTTCTCCAACAGCTCTCCCTTCAGACGTTCGACGTCGTCAGAGAGCTTGCGGGATCGAGCCCGCTCCGCCTCGAGGTCTTCGAGGGCCTTCTTCTTGGCTTCCTCCACGGCGCTCCTGGCGATTTCGCCGTTCACGTGCTCCACCTTCATCCTCTAGAAGGATTCTCGAAGGGAGTCCAGGTCAGTCTTGAGGAGGCCCTTCTCCTTGTCCAAGTCAGCAATGACGTTCTTATAGGACAGGGCCTCCTCCCGGGCTTTGGACGCGGCCTCCTCGACCGTCAGAGCTTGCTCCCGCAGTAGCGCCGTCTCCTCCACCACCTTCCTTGAGGCCTCTCGAGCCTCGGCCAAGGCAGCCTCCCTCGCCTTCTTCTCCTCCTCGAGCGCTATGAGATCTTTATAAGCCTTAAGGAGTTTTTCCTGCGACTCAAGGAGTTGGTCCTTGAGGATGGGGAGCTGCTCCCAGCCGCCTCTTGTGGCGTGAATGAAGCTTGACTTGATGCGGGAGGTCTCTTTCATGTCCTGCAAACCAGTGGTCAAACGGTTAGAACAAAAAACCGACGGATCTACGAGGATTAGGGACCGAAAAATACTTACGAAGTAGGCCGGCCCGAGCCCGTTGTTGATGACGTCCGACAGGAGCCCCACCACGTGCTTCATCCAAAGGCGGAGCTCCTCGACGTGTTCCCATTTCTCCGCCTCCTTCCTATCGTCCAGGAAGATGTTGGGCTCGGACGGGTCGGTGGAAGCCCGGATGCGGATCTGATCGGGGCACCAGTTCTCCATCTCTCGGTCGGCTCGCGCCTTGACGCCACAAATAAGGTCCTCGACGGCCTCGAGGGATCCCCCATGGCGCAGGAACAAATCGACGAGGGAAGGGAACCACCCGTCGTCGTCCACCGTCTTCCAGGTACCGTCTTGGCTACCCGACGTCCCGATCTCGTCCTCCTCGGCAGGGATGTGGTCCTCCCACGCCCGGCGCTCCTGGAGGAACCCTGGGGTGATCCCGTCCATGCCGTAGATCGTCCTCCTGATCTCGGACTCGGGGTCGGCGGGGGTACGCATCATGCAGGCAAGCGCTACCACACCGTCCGCTCGCCCCTGCTCTGCCGGGATCGCGGCGGGCGCCCCAGGGCGGATCCATTCCGGGGTCGGAGGACCAAAAACTGGCAAATCCTCCTCCTGGTCTCCGGGTTCTTGCAGCGCCGGTGGTACAGGTTGAAGCGGACTGTGAGGAGGGGGCTCGAGCAGCAGCTGCTGCTGTTGCTGTTGCTGCTACCGCTGTTGCTGCTGCTCCTGCTGCAGCTGCTGCGACTCCTGCTGCTGCTCCTGCTGCAGCTGCTGCGACTCCTGCTATTGCTGCTGTTGCTCCTCCTGCTGCTGCTGCTGTTGCTCCTCAAGCTCCTGCGGCTGCCGCCTTGCCTCGCGCTCCCGCTCCTCCTCCTCCTCCTTTTTCTTCTGCTCCTCGAGGGCGCAAAGACCAGCAGGCTAGGGAGTCCGTCCCACGACGAGGGAAGTCGACGCCTCCTCATCCATAGGGCGGGCATCCTTCGACGTCTCGTTGCCGCCAGACGTGTCGCTGATAGTAATGGGGTCCCCCTCGACCCCCGATCGGGGAGGCTCGGGGGCTCCCTCTTGCCCTTGGGTCTGGGGCACCTCGGCCCGTGTCGGCGGCGACGGGGCAGACTCGGGATGAGGTGGGGCAATCTCAGCGTCACCCGGAGGATGGGAGTCGGAGGAGCCTGTGAAACAAAAAACAAAGGCCAGTCACTATGACGACCAACGTAAGAACAACACAAGTCCCATGAATAAGCTACAGACCTGGCTCCTTGGAGGCTGCTCCCACCTTGAGCCTCTTCGCCATCGAAGGCTGGGCTTGCTCGAGCGTCCGCTTCAACCTGAGAAGAGAGGGACGGACATAAAGAAGACCTTTACACGAGAAAATGTGAAGAATCAGGAGATTGAAAATCACAGCATCGAAGAGCTTACCCCACGGGGAGAACAGCTCGCCTGCCGGTGCCCCGACCGGTGGGCCTCGAGCCACCCCGCGTCAAGGTCCCAGGCCCCTTGAGGTCAGGCGCTGGCCTTGGCCCAGCAACTTCCGCTTGGCGGGCACCGGGACTGGCACTCCTGCGGCCAGTCTCTCCTTTTTCGGAGGCCGCGGCGCGACCGCAAGTCAGTGGCCCCGTTGCCTGGGGCCTAGCATGGCTACCCATCTTGGGCGCAGGAGGAGGGCGCGGGGCGACCTGACCAGTCGTGGACACGGGGGGTGTCGGCACGAGGGCGGTGAGATCCGCCTGGTCCCTCCTTTGTCGTTTCCATCCGTGGGGCGTCGACGTCGCCTCGGGGTGGACCCTCGAGGATCCGGTCGAGGCGAGACGCCATCCCCTCGGAGTCGTCGCTGTCCTCATCACCATCTCCACCATCATCGTCGCTGGGGGATTCTTCCTCAGGCTCCCCCCTCTGCCTGGATTTAGCTCGACGCGCATCTAATGCTTGGCGGTCGAGGTTCTTCTTTTTCTCTCCTTTCTTTGCAGAATCCTTGGCAGACTTTTGCTTCTCGGCGGACCGGCGCCGCGCGTCACGATCAACCTCGTCCTCCTTTACTGGAGGCCTCGAGGACCGGACATGAATCCGCCCCTGCCAGAACAAAGGCAGACTTAGAAAAGGGGGTAGAAAGGAATCCAGAATCAAAGCTGTACACGAGAAGAGAACATACCAGATCAATCGAGCCCGCATCAGGCCTCATGGGGAAGCTGTTAACATGCTCTGGCTTAAAGTCACCAGCAATGGCGGCCCTGACCCAGGCCACGACTTCGTCGTTCGCCGGAGCCTCGCTTAACATCCAGCATGCCTCGAGGTCCCGAGATGAGGCGCCAGGGGCCATCTCGTCCATCCTCAGCGGTCGAGACATCAATGGGAGAACTCTCCGGTGATGGACGGCCGAGAGGACGAGAGCGGCGGTCAAGCCTTCCGAGCGCAGCTTCTTCATGACGTCGAGGAGGGGGTCGAGCCGAGATTGATGAACTTGGATGACGCCGTACGTCTAATTCTCCGGACGCTCCGTGATGAGACGCCCGGTGTAGGCGGGCAGGAGATCGTCGTCGTTTCTCAAGTAAAACCACTGGGAATCCCAGCCGGCGTGGTTGGTCGACAGTCCCACCGGGGTGTACTCGCACGGCCTCTCCGTCTTCCCCGTCTTCAGCACGAGGTTGAGGCAACCCGCCCGAACGGGTTTCCTCACGCCGGTGGTCCCAGTGGGGGCGTTGAAGAGCTCGCCCCTGTAGAGGTGGAGCCACAGCTCCCAGTGGGGCATCATCCCCAAATAGTCCTCACACACCACGGCGAAGACCGCTGCGACGGTGATGGCGTTTGGGGAGAAGTGCTGGAGCTCCACCCCATAGTGGTGGCAGAGCGCCCGCATGAAGCGGCTCGGGGGAGCGCCCAGTCCGTGGCGGTGGAACTTGGCGAACGAAACCACATAGCCCTTGGGTGGCCTGGGCTCCCTGTGGTCCGCTGGCGGCGCGATCCACTACGGTGACGACAGCGAAGTGCGGTGGTGCAGGAGTCCCTCCCTCTCAAGCTCTAGCAACCGACGCTCCGTCATCGACGACGGGCGCCAGTCGTCTGCGGCAACAAGTCTCACAGGCATCTTAGACGGAAGGATGGTGGATTCACTATTGCTCGAGGGGGGACGGGTGCGTAAGATGGCAAGAGAACTAAGGCAACGAGAGGGCTAAGGCGAGAATGAAGACGGGAGGCAGAAGGGAGAACAGCGGCGACGCCAGGCCACATTTATAGGCAGCTGTCCACGAACGGGCAGATCCAATAAATGAGGTAACTCCCCCCCATAGATGCGCCGTCTAACGGTCCTTTCCCTCCTCTCAGGTGGAGCGCTCCGAATCCCATGCCAATGCAGTGCCGTAACGTCTCCCACCTAAAAAGGCGCACCCAACGGGCAAGAAGGCGAACCGCCCACGGTCTTTTCCTTCCCTTGTAAGCCAAGGAGTGTACCCGAGAAAGCCTCGAGAGGTCGCAGGCTGGCCCACCGAAAGGGTTCGACAGCTGATCTCGAGCACCAGAGTCAGGGATCCCCAGCGAGTGGTCGAAGATCGAGGCCCGCCTCGAAGACTTGCTGGGGATGTCCAAGGTAGGGTCGAGACAGTCGAGAGGAATCCCCCCGACGGGAGGCATCGAGCCGCTGGACTCTATCGAATGAGACCAGTATCCCCGACCACGTCGACCCTGCTTTATGAGAACGCCTCCGGGCTACAGCTGACCTCCTTAAAAGGGGCACATGTTCTCACTTGGACTACCCGCTAGGAACTCGACTTGGGGTGGAAGACGCTCGCTCTATCGAGAGTACGTCGAAACCCCCGCACAAAACAAGCCAATCAGGACCTTCCACCACCGGTGTCGATAGCGTTTCTGAGAGTTAGGCAATATAACCCTCGAAGGAGTCAAAAAAACTCCTCCAATGGTTCGGGGGCTACCCCCGCGGGGTCGCTCGCGCGCCCCCACAGAAATTCGACCGCAAAATAAAGCCTCCACTCGAGCGCCAGCGCTCGAATGGAGACTCGGGGGCTACTGTCGAGGGTATCAATAAGGGGTACCCTAACTGATGCCCATAACGAGATTACCCGTGCACAGATCGAGGACCTCAACTCGACGTTCTAATAAGTCGTGCGGTCATCGACGGCCGCAGCCTCGAAGACGGAAAAGACGTCGAGTGAACCACTCAGGGGTCGAGCGCTAACTACCGTCGAATACGGAAATGGGCTCGAGCGAATCGGGAGGCGTCGAGCGCAAGGGCACTGTCCGCCGCCTGACGCGCGCACGAGAGCCAGGGCATTTTATGTGCCTGTCGCTTTCCCACCTAACACGCTGGTCACGGGAAGCGTGATAGGGAACAGGCACCCGTCCCATCATTCTTTTTGCAGCTTTCCCCACCAAACGACTCAGAGCGTACCAGGGCGCGGAAAGCAGGGATGGAGTGTCTAATCGGGACCCCCTCGAGACACCCAAGGTCAACGCTTTGGACGACAAGGCACTGCACGGCGTCTGACCCTCGACCAGGCATGATTCCATTCTGGGGAAGAGTTGGGCGTCGACTGACAACACCGCAGCCACTCCGCCGGATCTACCGCTACACCGTACAGGCGTGCGACCGGTGAATCAGCCCGAGACGGCGCGCAGAGCAGGATACGGGGGCACGCGTAATCATCATCAAGCTACCAAGACGGGACGGCTCGAGACCACGCCGGTACGGAGGCCTCGAGTAGGTCAGCGCGCCATGCCTCTATCGACCCCTACTCTGACACCTATACATGTACCCTAGGTCTCTCCTTGGAGCTATAAAAGGAGAGACCCGGGAATAGACATACATCACAGAACAACACAGAACACTACACCCGTACGTAGTAGAGACTCCACACTCCATTCTATCCAAGCTTGTATTCACCCCTGTACAAGCACTTAGGTGCAAAATAATACAAACTCTCTCCCCCCCGCTGGACGTAGGGCCTTCTCTTGCCTGAACCAGGATAAATCTTTGTGTGTCTTTTTGCATCACCATCTGGGAAAGGGAGCAAGCACACAAATTTACTCGTTGGTGTGACCTCTCGTGGGGAAAACACCGACACTTGTCTTATTCAAAATTTTTATGCAAATATAATCAAATTTAAGCCATTCTTCAAGATTTTCATTAATAAATCAAGCCTCAACAAAAGAAGCGATATTTTGCATAAATTTTTAGATAAGATAAGTAGTCTTTAAAAAAGTCAAATGTGTTATAACTTAGGATGAATTGAGTATATAATAAGTTCCAATAAACAGGTCGACCACTGATATAAGCCAAGTTTACACTGCACCAGTGACGCTAAAAATTATGGCTTTCATTGACTCCTGTTCATTTTTAGAAGAAAGATAAAAGTGATTACTTGCTACAATGAATAAAACCAGTAAGGAAAAAGAGATTTCACCATTCTAAATAATATGATCCAGCCTGAAAAGAAAAAGTATGGCTGAAATTACTGTTGGCTGATTTATTGTGAGAGAAATTAACAAATTGCCATAAAAAGTTCAATATACACCACGCCGCCAGCTATGAATTACTGATTCCTGCTTGTCTATTGCTCCGTGAGACTATGAGAACCAACTAATCAAGTGACTGAGGGCATGACCAACGTAGGAGAATGGTGCTGTTAGCCTCAACCAAAAGTAGCATTCCATATGGAGGAGGAAGAGATAAACAATCTCTCACAGCAAGCAACAAGAAGCTACAGAGTACTTTATTTTTAGTCCATCAAACATGCAGCAGTTTGCAACTTTTTTTTCATCTTGCTGTTTTTCCTCTCTACGCCGTGATGGTTGCTGTGCGTGCCTGAGGCTGTCTTTTGCTCTAACGCCCTGAACTTTTTGTCATATGAGGAGGTCGGCATGAGAGACAGTGAGGCTACCATCCTCTATGATGTGGAGAATAAATGCAGACGTGTTACTTGAGACTGCACGACACGGTGTAGCGTTAGGCTGGCCTGAGCCCAGGCAGGAATGCTATGTTGCAGGAAGCAACGGACAGCATAAAGTTGATAAAGGCCATGCTGAAATCGTCGATGACGCAGTAGTGCGTTTGGCAGCCGGAATCAGTTCCGTTTTTTTAGAGTTCAAGGAGAATCAGTTCCATTTCTCACCTGAATCAGTAGAGTCTGTTCCAAACGCATCTTGAGCAAAGTGATCCGGCCTCGAAATGTTTCGTGTTTCCTTCGTTGAGGATTGAAACGGCCCGAGCCTAGTTTCGCAATGATTCTGCTTTCCAGCTGCATACCCTGTCTCGTCGTTTCCCATGTCAACTGCTGGAGGCCGCACACACAGCATGGTATATTGGCTGTAATATATGTTTTGACTTTTGACTAGTTGTACACGATATAAATGAGGCTGTATAATTGAACATACTGTGAATTTATCATTTAAAAAATGATTTTTTTTTCAGGCGTCAAAAAAGATATTTTTTTTGTATTTGTTGGTGATAACCTAAAATTGTTCTGGGGCTATGTCGAAGGTTATGTTGGTCAATTCACACATATTTTTCTCTTTTCATAATCTGAATCTATGGTAGAAGCTCATCCCTCTTTGGAGGAGTCAACCCACTACCCATGACTTCATGAGTGAAGGTCTTGGAAGTCAGAAAGTTCCTACAAAACAACCAAAAGAAATGATATTCTTGTGTGCATAGTAAACTACAAGTAGATATATTTTTACAAATAAAAGTGATTATGATCACTACTACGTACTCCCTCCGTCCCCGAAAGTTTCAACTCCTAGAATCCGAGTCAGTCAAACTTTTCTAACTTTGACCAACTTTATAGAAAAGAGTATCAATATCTATGACATAAAATAAGTATCTTTCAAAAATATATTTTATAATAAATTTAATGGTATTAATTTGGTACTATAAATCTTAGCATTTTTTTCTATAAATTTGGTCAAAGTTGTAAAAATTTGACTTAGGACAACTCTAGAAATTGCAGCTTTCAGGGACGGAGGGAGTATATCATTTGTAGGGCCGGTTTGGCCAGGCGTCCCTACGGAAGCATTGCTACAGATCGCTGATTTATAGGGGCAGTTGACCATCCGTTCCTAAAAATCGTATTTGTAGGGACACCTAGATAGATATAGAGCCACCTCTACAAATCAATTTCCAGAAATCACGTTCCGAACCCAAAAAATAGCAAGTCATAGCATTTTTCACGCAAAAATCATGCGCTTTGTTGCCGATAGGATTCAAACCTGCGATCTCTATTATAGTTTATGAAACTATATGAGAGACATATAAAATATGTGAACAACTCTACTATCACTTTGTAGGATGAAGAAATGACCAAAATAAAAGGTTTTAGATTTTGATCAGTTCTACAACTTTATGTTCATGACTTTTTCAACATAAATCATTTAATGCTTTAAAATGTTATTTTAAGTTACCATTTTTTTGAAACAGTAAATAATTTTTTTAAAAAAAGTTGTAAACAATAAAGTTCTATGACTTTTGAAGATCTAGAAATTTTATTTTGGTCATTTCTCCGTTCAAGGTTGTTTGAAAAAAATTACTTAACTTTTATTATTCGACATCTATAGGGGCGGCTCTATACCAGCCACCCCTACATATCGGTTCGTCCATATAAATAAGTCCATTTGTAGAGACAGTTAATAACACTAGTGACTAAAAAAAATGAGACGTTGCTATAAATCTTTTTTATAGTAGTGGATGCTATCAAACAGTTGCTCATAAAGCTTCTAACTCCTACAACTAAAAAGAACAAAACGAAGACAATTTTTTGGTGGGCCATTTGTTTTGGTGTCACCGTTCCTCCTTAAAAGTGCATCTAGCCCTTTGTGGGTTTTGGTGAATTGTATGATAACATAACTAAAGGTCTAATAAGTTTGGTAAGTATTGAACAGGATATTGAGTCTATTGCATATATTGTGGATTGTGTATTAACAAGTATATTCAAGGCTCAACAAGTAGGTAAACTTGAGGATATGACACATTGTATTGAAATGAAGACCAAATTGTGTATTGTTGTATTAGAGGATTATGGAAATAATCTAGCTCAAACAAAAGACAACAATGCAAGCATGTTTGGTAAATGGCTTCTATGTTGTGGGATATCATAGCATCATGTGAAAGCAAGCATATTTGGTAAATGGCAAAAGAGACATGCATTGATGTTTTTGGATTGGTCTCTATAATGGTTTGCTTTTCATGAACAAGAAGAGTTTGATAGTGAACTGGCTTTGATCAAGGATTGAAGAATGAATCAAGAATGCATAAGTGAGGAAATGACAAGCAAGGGTCAAATAATATATTGGATATAAATTGGTCTCTACATTAGTTTGCTTGTATGGATAAAGATTTGGTAAATCACATTGCAATCGGTTTGGTCAAGCTAGAAGTATGAAGATAAAGATTGAGTATTAAGTGTCAAGCCAAAATGAAGAGGATTTAAGGAATCATGAATTGGCTTGACCATATTGATATTGATCCATATATGTATCTATGTGAGTCAAACTGAAGCTTGATTGATCTCAATATTTATGTCTAGAAAGTATTCAAGCAAGGATCACAATATTGAAGAAATGGTTATTCAATGGATGCTTAATGTGATGTGACTTGATTATGGCTTGATAAGGTGAAGATAGCAAGAAAAGGGCTTCGAGGGACTAAGCGGAGGTGAAGGGACAAGCGATGGCTTAAGGACTAAGGTACCATGACTAAGGTCAAGAAGAGAGTACTTGCATTGAGTCGAGGAACTAATCAAGCTATGAGAAGTCATATTATGTTGTGGATCAAATTATTAGTAGAAGTGACTTGAAGCCATGGAGGTGAACTCATATTTATGGAAATGGTTCAAGTCACATGCTTAAGGTGTGTTTGCTCAAAGAAAGGAGACAAAGTTGATTGCAACCCCTTATGAAGCAATATTGAGAAGAAATGGTACATGATAGCATTGAAGATTCAAGTAGTTAAATTGGTTATATTCTCTTATTCTTGAGTATAGGTATGTCGTATTATCAAGGGGGATGCAATACAAATGATAGACAAGTCTTAAGTGCTCAAGCTAACTAAACATAAGTGCTAACATGGAAGAATACACTTATCACTGCACCTGTACTAGTTGATTTTTGGGCTTGTTCTCTACTAGATTGGATAGCCCTCGAAACAAGCTTTTCAAAAAGTCCAAGATCACCAAAAATGGAGTTTGGAGTAAAAAGTTATGGCTTTTTCTGTAAGTTGGCTTGTGATGTTTCTAGGAGGACGGCAATGTACAGTCACAACGGCTAGTTTTCAAATCCTAACGACTGCTTTAAATGGGATGAGTATATATACCTATCCCATGGCTCTTGGTCAAGCTGTTGATGCTCTAGACCTTCCAAACACATTCCAAAGCCTCTCCCAACCCTCTCTTTATGAGAGTGAAGTGCTTAGTGCACAACTAAGTGTTGGGGCTGTGTGATTAAGAGCTTGAGAGCAGACTAGAGCAATCCTAACCTTGAGCACTTGTTGGGCTTCGTCGATCTTTGTTGTGCATTTATTACTCTTGAAGGTGAAACCTCCTAGATGGCTAGGCGTCATCCGACAAGCTCCCGTGCTTGTGGTGTGCAGAGGGATGGTTTGTAATTATCTTTTGCAGCTAAGAAATTACCCCTCCTTTAAGAGGTAACACTCTTGTTTGGAGAATGAGGGAAGGGCAAGCCTTGGTGGCAAGCCCGTCCTTGTGTGGGCACCTCCACAACATGGACATAGGCTAGTCTTAGTGGCGACACCGAACCTCGGGATAAATATTGTGTGTTGATTTATATTCTTACATTACTTTTATTGTTGAGGTGCTTGTAGGGTTTGTAACTGATCTACTTGGTGGTACTTGTTTTGCTGCATATAACTGTTGTTCAGTGACTAACATACATGCAAGAAGCTAGGAAATTTACCTGATCTAAATTTCCTTGGTTAAATTTTAAATTGTGCTAAGTTCCTCCTACACAGGGCGTCAGTGTCGCCCTCTAAACTGATAGAGTTTTGAGCTGAAATTTTGCAGTCCTATTCACCCCCTCTAGGCCTCCTAGGCAACAACAAGGTCCTTTCAATTGGTATCAGAGCTAGGCTCTCAATTTTAGGCTTAACCGCCTTGAGAGATGATGTCGACAAGTGCGGAGGTATCTCTAGAACTTCTACTTTTAGATGGCTTAAATTATGCATCTTGGTTTACTTGTATGCTTGATATTTTTAGGGCCATGGGTCCTCAAATAGAGTAGATTGTAGATGTGAGCATTTCACCTCCTAGTGATAATTTAGACTATCTATCTAGAGAGGAAGTGAAATGCTTACAATACATTTTTCAAGCTACTAATATCTTATTTAGTGCTTTGAGTGATGATGTTCTTGATGCCATCATATTTGGACATGGTGAACCTCTTTGATGATGCTCATATCATTTGGACCATGCTCAAAGAAAGATATGATAACTCTAAATGTGATGAGAAGTTGCTCTTATTGGAGAAAACACTTGAGGAGTGCTCAACTTCAACGACAAATGATGAGCCTCAAGTGATTCTCCCAAAAGGCCTAATGGATTATACCGCATCCACTTCCTCGCCATCACATGACTTAATTGATGGTAATGAAATGGTTGGTAAGAATAATGCTTTTACATGTGGTACTTTTACTTTTTCTAGTTTTTGTTGTTCTAACATTTTGAAGGAAGGAGAAGCTTGTTATCAGTGGAGGCCAAATGATGAATCCACCTCACCTAGAAGCTCAACTCTCCATGCCACTTCTCCTATGTGTCTCATGGCAAAAGGTGAGAAGGTAAAATCAAAAGCCAAACCTCTATCTTTTAGTGATATCTCTAGTAGTGATCTTAGTGATAGCTCTAGTGATGATGAATCTAGTGATGAAGAGATTGATAAAATAATTAAAAATTTGGATCATAAGACCAAACTCTCCATCTCTAAACTAATGGAGGATTTAGCGGGCATCTAAGCTGAACTAGCAACTAGAGATGATGATCTCATTGCACAAGAAAACATTGATACTGCTATTAAGGAAGCTCTTGTGTTAGAGAGAAATGAGGTGGCCTCCTTGCACAAGGCTTTGGCTAAAGAGCAAGATGACCATGCTCTCACAAAGAAGACAAATGTTGCACTCAACCAAAAGTATTGTGACTTAGATGAAAAGCACAAAGAGTTTGAGCTGCAATATAGTCTTCTTTGGAAGAGCACCTCACATCCCTCTAAGGCAAAGGATGCCTCTATGTTGGGCATTCTTAACGTCATTACCAAAAGTAGACTTAGTTTTCTATTTCTGATAACGGCGCAAAAAATGCCAAACTTATCCCTCATGCCACTTAAGCCAAGTTGTCATCCCCAGCATGACATGAGAGACGCGGTATCGAAATATGCAATTGCTCTTCTGAATAATAATGAATGGGATCTGCAAGCGCACAGATTAATACCGATGTAGCATTTTAACCGGGAAGTATTCCAGATATCGTTATTTATATTTTTACCACTTGGAAGAGATTACTAACACCAATGTTGATTGTGGAATGAAATATGGAACTGAGTATCATCGCATGTGTAATAGAGAGCATTCATCTATCTCATCAATATAGGGATAAATGTCACATAAAATATAGATAAAGTATGAATGGTGACAAAGATAACTAATCTCATCAGCATAACTAGCCACATATGATAATGATAAGCACCTCAACAGATATTCTAGCAAGTCATTAGCATGGAACTAGGATGAACTATAAGAATATTTCCTAAGTTATTCTTAACTATAAAGTCTAGCATATCATAGTTAGTGCAATTATACTTGGCAATCATTGTGAGACAGGACTATGCCCATACATAGTGATATTATCAAGGAAGATGAGAAACATAGCAATCACTCCCCTATAATAATGTTGCTCTGTCTGCCCTATACATGGGAGGAGGACTATATAAGAATCAACGGAGCTGTCACCACCGCGAACTACCTCGCGATCCGGCATATAGGGTACAATCGCAGATAAATACGGTATAAGCACCACGCCTACACAATACTTATCATTTACCCATGGACCCGATGGATAAACGCTATACGATCCTAAACATGTATATAATTCCAATCTAACTAAGCCAAGTATATAACCATGATAAACTAAGAACGATATAATTGCAAATATAAACAAGTAGAGTAAAGTCATAATCAATATATTGAAATAGAACAAAGTCATATTCATAATATTGAAGAACAATGATGAACAAATGAAGAACAGTAGAGGAATTACCAAGAATCCTCTTGACAGATCTGGAAACCAATCGAAGATTGACTCCTTCTAGCTACGCTAAACTAGAGATCTAGTTGATGTGGTGGCTCTAGGGCTTGATCAGAGACTGTCCTCCTTGGATGAATGAATGAATTAAGGTTTGAGAATGAGAATGCCTCCTCTAGGGGCTAGGAGGCCTGCTTATATAGCCCATCCAAATGAATGTGGGCCGTCGGATCAAAGCGACCTTTGAAGCTTTGAAGCTTTTTGAGGAGAATGAGATGCTTTATATTTTTTTTCTTTTCTCTCAGGTGGGTATCTTGTACCCCTAATTCTACTATCGGACACTTGTCTATTTTTACCTCTCATCTCACTTTTTCTTTTCTTCGAGGTTCCGGGCACTTGCCCCTTTTTATTTCCTCGTATTTTTCCTTTTTCTTCTCTCTTTTTTAGAGCACTCACCCTCCTAGAATAATGTAGTAAGTGGTAGTAACCAAAATATCTCGAGTATTTATTTTACGGAGAATAACAGGGATATGATAATGTTTTTGGCTATTCTCTCCTGGATAGGAGTAGAATAATTTTGGATGAATCTGGAGATAGAAATGAGTGGATGTATGTGGATGCATACTTCCGGAGTAGAAGCAGCATGTATGAGTGAACGTGCAAGTGAATCTTGATTTTAACTGCATGACAAGCTTCTTAGGGTCTACACACCTTGACCACGCTCAATGCTCATAGACAGTAAAAAGTAAATGTATGTTTTTTAGTTTAATAAACATGTATATATGGCTGTGGTAGGAATTTAAAATCTCATCATACAGGAACTCATCATGCAACATTTTAAAGATTTTCAAAGATAAAATTCTCTAGAATTCTAGCATCTCTAGGAACAGATAAACAACAACTCAACCTTCCCATATCATATCTGTTAATGACTTAGACTTTAGATCAAGTTCTCTTCCCACAAGTTCAGGTTTAGAGCAAGCTTTAAATTATAACAGTTATGTCTAAACTTGAGAGAGAGAGAGCTTCAAATTTGAAAATTAGGCAGATCAACTATTCATCATATCCATGTTAGAGTTTATTATTAAGATTCAGTTTAGTATAGCCACTTTATTTATTTATTTAGCAAACTAAGCAGAAGTATATATATATATCTATAAGCACAAATTTTTTATTTGGGTTTTTATGATTATGTATCTTTTTATTATTTTAACAAAGTATAAGTATAAACGTAGATAGAAACACTTAGCTGGATAAATGGGGGTGCTCTCCCCCAAGCTGGATTTTAACGTAATTTCTTTTGATGCAGCTAGCAGGTGGCAGAGGTGTATTTGAATGTCGGCAGCACCCTGACAGCGATTAGGATGTTCTCTGTCTGCTAGTTTTCTTGATCCTTGAATTCTGTGGAGCTCAAATTGACAACAAAGCTTTGTGGAACTATTTAAGTGTTAGCATAAATATCTAGCCTTTATCATGTTGAACCTCCTCAATAAATATTACTCTCTTTAGTAGGATCACAATCTTATTTTTATATTTTCATTTTTATAGAGCCAAAAAAATATTTATTTTATTTTTATGCCACCACAGTGAATGTACTTATGGGTTTTATGCCACTCGTATACTCACATGGGGCTTACTGTTTTTTAACATTTTTATTTTATTTTTAAGATAGTATGAACATGATTAACTAAACAAGCTATTTAAGGAAAAGTAAATAATTAAAGGGAAAAAGGGATAACTACCAAGTTTACCTCTTGGCATGGTGTTCGATGTTTTTAAGTCCTCCGAACGGGATTCCTTGTGTTCTCAGTCGTCCTGGGATTTGCTGGATGGCGTAGACAGTGGTTCCGGTGGTGCCTCCTCTTCTAGTACAACTCTCTTCTCTATCCACATCTGATTAGGTGCTACGGTCTCCTCAGGACAATCCTATTCAAGATGTATATCTTCGGACCTTATTACCTCTCCTTCGTAGTCTACCCATCCATCCTTGATGATTTGTCTCCTCTGGTTGTGGTTGCGTCGCCTTATTCTCATCTTGATCTGTTTAGAATCTTCCACTATATAGTTGGAGTCATTAAACTAGCGGCGTATCTTCTTAGAGGGGAAGTGCATGTGGACTTCTCTGGTTCCAATGTAAATGATAGCTTTGACAGTGCTGAGGAACGTACTCGTCTTCTCCCATGTCAATGACCTGAAAATCTGTATGGACGAAATAGTCGTCTATTTTGACAGGGACATTAGTTACTATATCTTCAACCTTTTGGAATGTCTGGTCTGCCATCTCGAGCTGAATGTATGTTAGTTGTAGGGGCATGGTTCCATACAGGAGCTGATAAGTGACTGCGACCATTATGTTGACGCCAGATCTGGTGTCGCAGAGTGTCTTCTGAATGAGTATCCATTGATTGTGCACTCGATGCTTGGAACACCAGGGTCGTCTTTCTTGATCAGGAAAGGCGACTTGAGTCGATGATCTTGACCTCTGTGAATTGCAGTGACCATCTTAGCTGATTCGGTCCATACTTGCTTCTTGTTCTTGTTCTTCCTGTTGGTCCTCTTTCTTGGTTCATATTGGGGTTGCTCTGGGATTTGTGCAGTCTTGTTCTTGAAGGAAAATGTCTCCTTCCTCCCCTTGATGTTGAAGGTTGATCTTCACAGCACTGACATAGATGACACCTCCCAAGGTGTTCAGGAATGGCCTCCCCAGGATGATGGGTGACCTCTCATCGGCACCGGTCTCTATCACCATGAAGTCTGCTGGGACGTACGAGGTACCTACTTGGACATAGATATTCTTCAGTATTCCTTTTGGGAAGCTCAGTGTTCGATCTGCAAGCTGCAAACATATGGTTGTCTCTAATAAAGTACGTGCAAAGAATTTTTCATAGAGTACCCTAGGCATAATATTGACGCTAGAGCCAAAGTCACAGAGTGCTTCTGGGAAGTCCACCATGCCGATGGAGATCGGGATGATGGGGCGTCCTGGATCGCCTCTCTTGACTGGTAGAAGGTCATTATGTACTTCTCCAACGGGGTTACTCCAGTAGTTACCTGCATCAAACATGTCTACAAGATTTGCATATTCTAATCCTTCCAATTGTGATGGTATACGAGGGTTAGTAGCAGGAACAACAGCAGCTATTTGATTCCACTGAGATTCAATCATTTTATTGAAGCTAATTTGGTTCTTGATGGCAGTAGAAAAATTATCTATTCTATTATTTATAATTTCTAGCATTTTATCATTAGATGCCAATTTCTTAGACAGGTTATCCATTAGCTTTCCTTGATTAGACACTAAATCTCTTAGGGGTAGAAAATTATTATTATTGTTATAAGAATGGTTACCTTGATAATTACCTAAGTAGTTCCCTCAGTAGTTAGGCCTCTGTTGATTCCAACCTTGATTTTGTTGAGGACGGTTGCAGTAGTAGTAGTAGTAGTTGTTGTTGTTGATGTAGTTCACGTCCTCAAGCATCTCAGGGCAGTGATTGCCTGAGTGTCCAGTATCTCCACACTCCTCACAAGTTATGTGAGAGTCGTAGACGTGCATGACTTCTCTTTTGTCTTCAGCTTTGTCATCGAGCTTCTTCATGAGTACGTCTAGCTTTGCAGACAACATGTCTACCTCCTTAAGCTGGTGCATACCTCCACTTTTCTTGCGTGTCTAGGTCCTCTCTTCATTCCAACCTTGGTTGGACGCCATCTTCTCCACAAGGGTTGTGGCTTGTGGTATGGTAAGTGACAGGAATGCTCCTCCGGCTGCAGCATCCATGGTTTCACGAGTGCTGTTGTTGAGCCCATGATAAAATGTCTGCATCAGTAACCAGCTCTCCATTCTATGATGGGGACATTCTAGGATGTAGTCTTGGAAGTGCTCCCATGCCTCTAGAACGGATTCATCATGTTGTTGCTGAAAACTTGTAATCTTCCTATGGAGAGCATTGGTCTTACCCATGGAAAGAACTTGGCTAGAAAGTTCATGGAGCAGAGTCCCCACGTAGTATTCTTCTCCTTTGTTATATAGAACCACTGCTTCGTTCTCCCCAACAGTGAGAATTGGAAGAGGCGAAGTAGTATGGCGTCTCTGGGAACTTCTGAAATAGTAAATGTGCTGCAAATCTCCAGGAAGTGTTGGAGATGAGCACTAGCGTCTTCGTGTGCCTTCCCACACAACTGAATTGCTTGTACCATGTTGATGAGCCCAGGCTTGAGCTCAAATGCCTGGTCGATCTCTATAGCAGGTCCAGTGTAGATGTTGTCCGTGGTGGGAGTTGAGAACTCGCGGATCGACTTGTTCACCATGGCTTTGAACTCCGATGACAAGTTCCGAATGAAACATCAGCGATCTTCTTGATTTGATGAAGTTTTGTGCTGAAGTGTTGACGATGAGATCTTCTTGAGCTTGGCTCTTGTTTTTCTGATTATTGCTCCGGGGTCGTCAACAGAATTTTCTAGAAGATGTCTTCTATTCATACATCACCCTGCATAAAATAATAAAAATAACAAAGTACAAGGGTAAAGCTGTATGAGAGAATTGATGATCTCAATCATATTAGTGATGCGAATGATGACTCATTATTCCGTATTCATTCTTTATTAGTAAATCAACCTTCCTCACCAACGTCGCCAAAAATGCTTGTTGGGCATTCTTACACTGCTGCATGTTCAGGCATTAGCACCGGTCGGAAAGGGCCTGTTGCCCCGGTTCCCGAGCCGGTGCTGCCCTTCCGGGACTAAAGGCCTCACCCTTTAGTCAAGTCCCCCCTTTAACACCGGTTGGTAATACCAACCGGTGTTAAAGGGTCCTGCCAGTGTTGCCACAGTTTCGGTTCATTTCTTCGTTTCTATTTATAGTTTTTATATAATAATAATAGATTGTCAATACATATTTTATACTGATATAATAATATATATATTACACGCATATTAAGCACATATAAATGAAAATTATAGGCTTAGCTTTATAATTAAGCTTTGCCTATGATAAAATGAATAGGCCACATCAATAATTAAATAGATGGATATGTAAAAAGCTTTATATATAGTTTTATAAGTACAAAATTCGTAACACATATATACATAGAGTTTTTTCTCCCAATGTCTAAAACCGATACAAATGATCATCATTGTTTAGAATAAGAGTTTCGTTGCCGTTGAAGTGAAACTCGCCGTTTGGATTGATCACTTGCTCGCGGAGAAATCCTGCTATCGTCTCTTGAATAGCTTTGATGTGATCTTTTTGCATGACCTTTTCCCTCAACTATTCCATCTTTAATTTGAAATAAAATAAAAAAGGTATTAGTTATCTAAGTTATTCAATATAATTTAGGAGATAATGAAAAGAGACATGTAACGTACTCTGAGCGTCTCTGTGGGTGTTTGATTGACTTGTGCCATCATAAATTTGCACACGTAATATGCACATAGGTTATTCGCCCCCTTCTTGTCTTAAACACCACTGTACAATATATATAAAAAAGATTCAAGACCATGACAATAAAAAGGCTAAAAGTTAGCGAAAGTTTGCTAGCTAGTACAACTTACTTGTGGATGAATTATATTAAGCGGCGCTTTACAACCAATGAGATGTTCACAGTCAATAAATCTTTCCCAAACCCTACACACAGCCATTGTAGATCATCAACTAATAATTATAGAGTCATATCATGATATTCTTCTAACAGAGATCGACATTACGTACCTTTGAATAATGTTTATCATTTGTTGGTAATTTTCTTGTGGTTTTCTCATTGAGTCAAAGATTAACAACCGGTTCTTGGGAATTTCACTGACCATGAGTATCCAGTGAAAGCTGTTTACACACACATATATATAGTCAGGACTATAACTATATAAAACTCGAATCGAGTAATAATAACTTAATAACTATATAACTCATTCGAAGTTGTAGGGGAAGAGTATTTTTTGTTTTTCTTTTTGGTTCACAAAGAACCTCATAAGATTGGTGCAGACTTCTGTCTCATGAGATGCTGTCCACACTGCCTGCGGAGCCTTGAGAACAATATAAGGGTCAACAAACCCAATACTATTGTCATTTTTGCTTCTGAGCTCTCATTTGGTGCCTGCATATATACATACAAATTCTAAGTGTGTAAGGATTATATACATATAATTAAAGAAGGTAGAAGTTTAATATAAAGAAAAAATACTTACACACAAAAGCAGCTAACGAGAGATTTGTCGAGAGCGTCGAGGTGACATAATTGGTGCAATTCTTCGAACTAGACGTATATGAGGTCATCTCCACGGAAGTAGTGATGTTGTTGAATACGAACAGAAATCTAATTATCTCCCCTTTTAGATGCCTCCATGCACCACTTGTTTATTGCAAACATTTGTGTGCCGAGCTCATGTAAATGTTGAGGGTTCATTAGACTCCAGCCCGGTTCATATCTTGCCCTCCATTGATCAACTAACTCAGCTTTTTCAAAAGTTTGACATCCAACAATGGCGGCAATGTCTTCAATATTTAGACCGCTCTGTCCAAAGTAATGCTCAAGCAAATCTAGCTCACACAAGATTAAGGATTTCTTTGGCATCAAGTCTTCATTTGAGCCGTATTGATTTGGCACAATCAACGAGGGCACCGGCTTTGATACTTCTCCAAGCTGTGGGACCCCCTTTCCTACTCTCTTTCTAGGCTGTGAAGACTTGACTAGAAAGCGCTCATAGTCTTAAAGTACTGGCTTTTTCTGAGCTTCCCGCTGCTTCTTTTGCTGGTCCACCACCTTCTTCCTCAGTTCCTCTGGCTTTACATAAAAGTACGGCTTTTCTAGCTTTCGCCGCTCTTTCCTTTCCTGCTTCAATTTATCAAAAAATTGTTTGACCTCAGCTTTGGATGTAGCAATTACCTCCTCTTAGCTTTCTTAAGATAATTTCTCTGGTGTCTTAGCTTTCTTTGCTGAGGCAGCATTCTTTGGAGGTGGGACCGATGACTTCGGTCGTTCTGGGGCGGACCGCTTCTGACTACCTTTGGAGGCGATGGGACCAACCGTGTACTCTTTGGAGAGGGCGGTGCAGGCGGTGGAGGTGGTGGGGCCGATCTTTTTGGTGTTGGAGAATACGGTGGAGGAGTTCGAGACCTCGGTGGAGGAGGTGGAGACCGTGGTGGAGGCGGTGGTGGGGTCGGTGTGGCCGCCGCAGGTGTTGGAGAAGATCCAGTATTGTCACCACCCGCAGCACTATGATGCGCTAGAGAAAGAACTGGACTTAGGTTGGAGGAGTCCCTGTAGAGCAAACAATAACAAGTTCTGTGAGCAAACTTTATTTAAATGCAATACATAATAAA
The DNA here is from genome assembly GCF_000003195.3 of Sorghum bicolor. Taxonomy (NCBI): domain Eukaryota; kingdom Viridiplantae; phylum Streptophyta; class Magnoliopsida; order Poales; family Poaceae; genus Sorghum; species Sorghum bicolor. The sequence goes on from NC_012875.2 coordinate 37,883,594, forward strand.
TAATATATGAAGTAAAATCACGCACAAACCTATGATGAGGAAGAGGCGACAATGACATTCCTCGAATAATTAAGAAGCGCTTGCGCCAACAAATAAACATCTTCTCAGCTTCACCTAAGGTCTTCTCTCCGTCTCCCCTTTCTATTTCTAGAGGCACACTGCCACAACCTTTCTCAATCCTATCAACCGAGATGCTAGCATATCCGGCTGGTAGTGGTCAATTATGGATTCTTGGAGTTCTTGTTCGGTCGATAGGGTCGACAACACCGATAGCCACCTTTTTTGTTACATTCCTATCTGGTACATGTAGCTCACAGGTAGTAAAAGCCTCTGTGACATCATCCACCGAGAAGTGTAGCTTCGTGTCATCCTGAATGGTTGGTACTTCTGTAGATGCGCAACTGCTTTTCAACTAGCCTGGGGGGGCTAATGTTGACCTCAGGCTGTGATGTACCTTGCCCTTTCGTCATTTGACTAAGTGCTTCTTGTACTTGCCTTTTAATCTCCGTCTGCATCCATCTTCACGAGATTTGTCGCGCTCTTGTGATTGCATAACAAAAGCTTCCAGACGGCGGATCCGCTCTGCCTCCTCGTCCTTCTTTCTCTGGCGGCTTCTGTAGGTTTCTTGATCAGCTTGGAATGAATGCAGCCATGGAACTGCCCCATAGCCTCTCGTACGCCCACCGTGCTCAAGATTTTCAAGGGCATACGTGAGTTCATCTTTCTCCCTGTTAGGCCTGAACTCACTAGACTGAACCGCCTCTCATGCACAGACTAGTCTCTCTGCTGTTCTAGAGATTCCTTGGCCCCAAACTAGCACCCCGGTGTCTGGGTCCATGCTTCCCCCATGACCGTAGAACCAATGCTTGGAGCGCTCGCTCCAATTCTTTGCTATTGTCTCAGGTGTGATCCCCCTAGCAAGCATCTTCTGTTCCATTCGGTCTCACTTGAGAACAACACTCTTATAGCCACCTGATCCCATATGATGGTGGTATGTCTTTTTATTTGCATTCTCTTTGTTCCTAATGGCTCGTTCCTCGCCCTCTTCTGATGTTTTGTACTGCACGAAGTCATCCCAGAAGGCCCTCAGCTTTACATATTGCTTGAGCTTGAAATTTGGAGTCTCGTTTTTTCTTGACAAATTTATTATACAAAGACTTCTTCCAATTCTAGAATAGTACCGCCATCTTCTTCATAGTCCAGTCATAAATTCGCACCTTCAACTCTTCATCGTTGGTGTTGAAGGTGAAAACCGCCGTGACGGCTTTCCAAACTAACTCCTTGTCACGATTAGAGACAAAACTGATTTCAGGAGCACCTCGCTTCTCTCTCCATTTACGAGCACTGATCGGTATTTGGTCTCTCACAAGGTATCCACAGTGACCAACATATTTATTTGCATGTTCACCAAGTAGTCTGCCTGTAGCTATCTCAAACTTAGAGATTACGTAGCGGCCCTCCAACGGCTTCTTTGGCCCTTGTGGAGGTACGCTTTTCCCCGTAGAGGTCGATCCAGAAGGCTACACGTAGATATAGAAACAAAGATACTAAATTAATAACAAAGTAAGTCTAAAACATAATGTAAGAGATGCATTATATATGTTTACATTTACATACCTCGCCAGTATTTCCTTTTTGTTGCACGACAAATTGTTGCTCAGGCGCATTGCCCTCTTGTTGCTCAGGGGCATTGCCCTCTTGTTTCTCAATCGGATTGTCTTGCATGATCTCATTGTAATCAATAAAGTACTGACTACCGTCGTCGATCATATTTTGAATGGCATCTTTCATATAATCAGGATCACCGTGAGGACGGTCGACCATTTCTATGTCTGCAACCATATATATAAGATAAGAAAACAATACTAGAATAATAGTACAAACAATAATATATACAAAACACTAGAAAATAAAATATATATTAGAGACTTATATACTACTACTGGTACTACTACAAATGAAAGTGCTGGAGTGCTCTAAAAATAATACTAGAATCTTTTAAGCCAAGTAATACACTAGAATAATATATTAAAAGAATAATACTAAAACAATAGTACAAACAATAATATATACAAAACACTAGAAAATAAAATATATATTAGAGACTTATGTACTACTACTAGTATTACTACAAATTAAAGTGCTCGAGTGCTCAAAAAAATAATACTAGAATCTTTTAAGCCAAGTAATACACTAGAATAATATACTAAAAAATAAAACTAGAATAATAGTACAAACAATAATATATACAAAATACTAGAAAATAAAATATATATTAGAGACTTATATACTACTACTGGTACTACTACAAATGAAATTGCTGGAGTGCTCCAAAAAATAATACTAAAATTTTTTAAGCCAAGTAATATACTAGGATAATATACTAAAAAAAGAATACTAGAATAATAGTACAAACAATAATATATACAAAACACTAGAAACTAAAATATATATTAGAGACTTGTATACTACTGCTAGTACTACTAATAATGAAAGTGCTGGAGTGCTCCAAAAAATAATACTAGAATCTTTTAAGCCAAGTAATACACTAAATAATATACTAAAAAATAATACTAGAATAATAGTACAAACAATAATATATACAAAACACTAGAAAATAAAATATATATTAGAGACTTATATATTACTACTAGTACTACTATAAATGAAAGTGCTGGAGTGCTCCAAAAAATAATACTAGAATATTTTAAGCCAAGTAATACACTAGAATAATATATAAAAAAATAATACTAGAATAATAGTACAAATAATAATATATACAAAACACTAGAAAATAAAATATATATTAGAGACTTATATACTACTACTAGTACTATTACAAATAAAAGTGTTGAAGTGCTCTAAAAAATAATACTAGAATCTTTTAAGCCAAGTAATATACTAGAATAATATACTAAAAAAATAATACAAGAATAATATTAATATACTACAAATATACTAGCATAATATAATTTATAACAATTCAAAACACTACATGTATACTAGAATAATATACTAAAAACTATTACTAGAATAATATACTAGCATCATGCATTATTTTTTAGTGTATATATATATATACTTTATATATACACAAATCACTAAAATTGCAAAGTGCTTGTAATTCATAACATTCATTTATTATATATATATAAATGAAAACTAATTGCACAGTTTGCTCGGAATTGACGAGACGAATCTTTTGAGTCTAGTTAGTACATGATTGGATAATATTTGTCAAATACAAACGAAAGTGGTACTATTCATATTTTGTAAAATTTTTTAGAACTAAACAAGGTCTTACGATAAATTTTTAAATGAATCACTATAATCCATCCACGGTGACCAAACAATATTAGCTCTTGCTACCGTATGGCCTGAGGAGGTTGAAGGCGAAGAGGAATGCGAGCAGGGCGGCGGCAGCAGCGAGCCCGGCCGGGCGCTGACGACGTTGGCGCTGGCCTGCCTACACAAGGCTCCATAGAGGGCACAGATACCCGTCCACTGCAGCTCGGGCTGGAGCTGGACACGCTTGGTGACGACGCTACGGTACAGCGGCGACGGCGGACGGAATACATACGCCAGCGTCCTGATCGCACGAGAAGCCACACCAGGCTAGCAGGGTCCATCGCCCGGCCGGCACCATGCATGCCACCTTCCTTGTGTTGGCTTAATTGTTGCAGAAGTCTAGTAAGCTTCGTGTTAGTAGAGTCCAGGGTGTTTGGTGACAGATCGTAGCTGAAGTCATGCTTAGATACGGTGTATTGGAGTCGGAGTCTGTAAACACCACGCCGTGCCGTTCATGGCGCATGAGACGCGCGTCGCAGGGAAACGGCATAGCGTACCAGGTCTGTACGACGTGGGGGGAGTCTCATGAGTATAAATACTTGAATAAAGGTGTCATGAGGGCTGCAGTTGGGCAGCAACAAAATCTCTTTTGCCCGTGTTCTTGTTTTCCTCTAGTTTTCAATCTACTCGCTGGTAGCCACGATCACCGCGGCAGCGACGTGTTCTGCTTTCGACGTTCCAAACTGATCAGGCGCGATCAGGTTCCAACAACTGGTATCGGAGCCCGCAGAAGAAGGTTCTGTGGTGACGAAAGGTTGGAGAGGAAGTAGAAGCAAACCGTCTATCTCGATACGTAAGGAGCTCGCCGGAACGCAAGCAAGGTCACCATGGGCGACGGCAAGTCTGATATGGACAAGACGTTCAATCCGACCGCGAATTTGACGTGGCCGGTGCTGACCCGATCAAACTATCAGGGTTGGGCGTCACACATTCAGTGCAATCTTGAAGGGTTGAATCTTTGGGATGCCATCGAGAAGGGTGAGAAGGCGGAGAGACGTCTAGATCGGTTGGCGTTGGGCTCCATGCTCCAGGGCGTTCCACATGAGATGCACTCCATGTTACTCAACAAGAAGACGGCGAAGGAGGCTTGGGAAGCAATCAAGACCATGCGTCTTGGGGCGGATCGTGTTAAAGAAGTCAATGCACAAAAGCTCTTGGGCGAGTTTGAAGCGATGGCGTTCAAACCCGGGGAGTCTATTGACGACTTTGCGCTTCGCATAACCAAGCTGGTTACTGATCTACGCGGCCTTGGAGAACAGAGCGTAACAGATGCAAGGGTTGTGAAGAAGTTTCTTCGTGTTGTGCCGGCAAAATATTCTCAGGTGGTAGTGGCTGTTGAGATGGTTAAGGATCTCAAGACTCTCACCATTGAGGATTTAGTGGCACACCTCAGGGCGGCTGAGGAAAGATTCGACCCATCTGTAGATCAAGTAACAGAGAAGGCCAGGAAGCTATTGTTGACTAAGGAGGAGTGGGCTGCGCGAAATAAAAGCAGGATGATGACAGATTCATCTGGATCAAAGTACAAAGGAGGTGGCGGTGGACATCAAAACAGGGATAAGAAGCCCTGGAAGCCGCGTAAAACCGGTGATGGCGACGCACAAGACTCAGGCCCGTCATCGGGACCGCCAAGGCGGAAGGGGAAGTGCGGGAAGTGTGGCGCCTATGGGCACTGGCGTAAAGAGTGTCCACTGCAAAAAGGCCAGGAAGAGAAACAGGAGGCTGCACACCACATGAATCATGACGGACTCAATGGCGCTCTGTTGGTTGCACAAGTATGCAATGTGGAGCGTACCACTACGGTGGGAGATCATAGCGTACTTCTGAATCAAGACCGTGTGTTTCCCTCGACCTATGCAGTAGGATCCTGGGTGCTGGACACTGGAGCCACAAATCATATGACGAGGTGTCGAGAAGCTCTTGCATCGCTAGATGAGACAGTTAAGGGACAGGTGAAATTTGGAGATGGATCCAAGGTGGAGATTTGCGGGATCGGGGCGGTGACAATCGCTGGCAAGAATAAAGATCACCGAGTACTCACCGAGGTGTACTACATCCCTTCCCTTCGATGTAACATCGTGAGCCTCGGTCAACTTGAAGAGGCTGGATGCAGAGTGGAGATCGACAGAGGCGTCATGACGATGTACGAACGATCTCAAGGGAGCTTGAACATGTTGGTGAAGGCCGAGAGAAAAAACCGTCTATATATCATGAAGGTAACTCTGACTGAACCGATCTGCCTGATGACTAAGATGGATGATACTGCATGGCTGTGGCATGCACGGTTCGGTCACCTGAATTTTAGGTCACTCCGAGATTTGGGGGTCAAGAAGATGGTTGAAGGCATGCCACTGATTCAGTGAGGAGAGCAGGTGTGTGATGGTTGTGCACTCGGCAAGCATCATCGCAAGCCATTCCCGGGGGTATTGTCATACCGTGCAAGCACAGGTCTTGAACTGGTTCATGGAGATCTGTGTGGACCAATTACACTAGCAACTCCTGGAGGCAAGTTGTATTTCCTTCTGGTTGTCGATGATTTCAGTAGGTACATGTGGATCGAGCTACTGAAGACAAAAGATGAGGCATTTGATTGTTTCAAGAAGGTGAAGGCAGCTGCAGAGGTGGAGTCTGGACGGAAGCTGAAAGCATTTAGAACAGATCGTGGTGGGGAGTTCAATTCAGGCATGTTCGTGGTGTGCTGTAATACTCATGGTATAAAGCACAACACCACTGCCCCATATACACCGCAACAGAATGGTGTTGTTGAACGACGAAATCAATCTGTGGTAGAGATGGCACGGTGCTTGCTCAAGTCAAAGAATGTGCCAGGGCGGTTTTGGGGAGAAGCAGTGATGGTGGCAGTGTATCTTTTGAATAGAGCACCAACGAAAAGTCTAGATGGGAAGACACCCTTTGAAGCTTGGTTTGGGAGAAAACCTGGTGTACAACATCTGAGAACGTTCGGATGTATTGCCTATGCAAAGCGTGTTGGACCAGGTGTGACCAAACTTGAGGACAGGTCTCTACCTGGCATTTTTCTCGGATATGAGCCAGGAACAAAAGCGTATAGGGTTTATGATCCTGTGAAACGTCGGCTAATGATCTCGAGGGATGTTATCTTTGACGAGAAGAGAAGTTGGAGTTGGGGGGGTGAGTGGAACAGATGCGGTAATTGAGCCGACAGATACTGATTTAGCTCATGTTTTCTTTTTTCCTAAAGATGCTGATGAAGTTGCTGTAGCCGGTCCGACAACGGGGGCGGGACCGAAAATTCTGAACTTACAGGTGGGATTGATGGTGCAGCTACGTTGGGCTCGTCTGTTCCTGCAACTCCAACATCGCCACACACCCCGGCACACTCTAGTGGAGGTAATCAGATTGCTTGGGCCACACCACCAACTGGTGCTGAAGAAGATTCTGATGGAGCACCACTTCGGTATAGAACCTTGCCAGACCTGCTGGAATCGACTATGCCAGTGCAATTGGAGTACAGCGGCGTTTGTCTGATAGCGGCCGAGGAACCTAGCTCGGTGGAGCAAGCTTTGACTGAAAGTTGCTGGAGAGATGCTATGCAGACCGAGATGCAGGCCATTGAGGCCAACCAAACTTGGGACGTGAGTGACCTCCCGAGGAATCAGAAGGCTATTGGTCTCAAATGGGTTTTTAAGGTGAAGAAAGATCCGGAGGGGAATATAGTTAAACACAAAGCGAGGCTCGTGGCTAAGGGCTATGCACAGCGTCATGGTGTGGACTTTGATGAAGTTTTTGCACCTGTTGCCAGGATGGAGACAGTGAGGGTGTTGTTAGCATTGTGATCTCTCTGAAACATATGAACGTTAAGTCTACCTTTTTGAATAGTGATCTCTCTGAAACTGTCTATGTACAACAACCTCCTGGATTTGTGGTAGGTAAAGGTGACAAAGTGTTGAAGTTAAGAAAAGCACTATAAGGTTTGCGTCAAGCACCTCGAGCCTGGAATTTTAAGCTTGATAGAGAGTTGACTGCTCTTGGTTTCATCAGGAGCAAACTTGATAATGTTGTATACAAGAGAGGCAGCAAAGAGTCCTTCTTGATTGTGGGGGTGTATGTTGATGATCTTATCATCGTGGGTCCAAAGCTTGAGGACATCAATCAGTTTAAGCTGTAGATGAAAAGAAAGTTTAGCATGAGTGACCTCGGGCTTCTCAGCTATTACTTGGGCATTGAAGTGAAGCAGAGAAAAGGAGGAATTACCCTGAGCCAAGGAGCATATGCGGTCAGAATTCTAGAGAGTGCTGGGATGGGGCACTGTAACTCGTCCGACACGCCTATGGAACCGAGGTTCAAGTTGAGCAAAGGGAAGGAGTCTGATGCTGTGAATGTGATGGCATATCGCAGTATAATAGGAAGTCTACGATACCTAGTGAACACTAGACCAGACTTGGCTTATGCTGTTGGAGTGGTAAGCAGGTATATGGAGGCTCCTGGTAAAGCGCATTGGGCCGCCGTTAAGCGTGTCCTGAGGTATATCAAGGGTACCACAAGCTATGGATGCAGCTATGAACAAGGAACTGAACTGAAGCCGGTTCTATTGGGGTTCAGTGACAGTGATTTTGCTGGAGATTCAGAGGATAGAAAGAGCACAACAGGTGTTGTATATTTCCTCGGAAATAGCTTGGTGACCTGGGCTTCTCAGAAGCAAAAGATAGTAGCATTATCCTCGTGCGAGGCTGAGTATGTGGCGGCAGCAGCAGCAGCTTGTCAGGGAATTTGGCTGAGCCGACTCATTGCTGATCTACTAGGAAGGAAGGAGACACCGGTCAGGTTGCTGATGGATAACATGTCAGCAATAGCTTTGAGTAGGAATCCCGTGCATCACGATCGTAGCAAGCATATCGACACAAGATATCATTTTATCCGTGAGTGTATTGAGGAAGGCAAGATTGAGGTGGAACATGTTGGAACTGCTGGCCAGTTGGCAGACATTTTCACGAAGCCGCTCGGGTGTGTCAAATATGTGGAGCTACGAACTGCTCTTGGTGTGATCGATGTGCAACAACTTAGGGGGTGATTTGTTGGCTTAATTGTTGCAGAAGTCTAGTAAGCTTCGTGTTAGTAGAGTCCAGAGTGTTTGGTGATAGATCGTAGCTGAAGTCATGCTTAGATACGGTGTATTGGAGTCGGAGTCTGTAAACACCACGTCGTGCCGTTCATGGCGCATGAGACGCGCGTCGCAGGGAAACGGCGTAGCGTACCAGGTCTGTACGACGTGGGGGGAGTCTCATGAGTATAAATACTTGAATAAAGGTGTCATCAGGGCTGCGGTTGGGCAGCAAAAAATCTCTTTTGCCCGTGTTCTTGTTTTCCTCTAGTTTTCAATCTACTCGCTGGTAGCCACGATCACCGCGACAGCGACGTGTTCTGCATTCGACGTTCCAAACTGATCAGGCGCGATCAGGTTCCAACACCTTGGACATGGCCAGGGCGACGCAACACCGCGCCACCTGCAGCATGCTGTACCCGGTGGCCACGGCGGCGACGGCCACCACGAACACCATGGCCTTTGTGTCAGTGTAGCTGGCCTTCTTCTGCACGGAGAAGAAGGGTCCGGGTATTGCTACCAGCGTGCCCAGCCCGCACAGGAGAGCTCGCAGCGCCACCTCCGCCATCTTTACCGGTCGGTGGGCTTCAGCTGACCTATGAGACGATGGGAACCTAGACATCACCGGTGGAGTCTGGGGACACCATGCCTTCTGCTAGTCGTCGAGGGTAGCGCACACACCACAGCATGGAGCAACGGAAAGGGAAATTGGGCTCTGATCTTCGGACGCCGGACGGTGAGAGCTACAGCCGGCAAAAGGTTCCGAAGAGATTGGATCCAGATCACCACCAACGACGACGCATCAGGTAGACGATAGGAGAATAATGGGAAACATGAATGCACGCGTATTCTAGAAAAGACACATAGGGTCACAGTATTTATGCGCCCTTAATTAATTGAGTCAAAATTAGAGCTAAGCCGTACGGGCCTGCATTGATTTGAAAAGCAAGACCAGGCTCGCTGGTCGAATGCAAGTTTAGGCCTGGCTATAAAATAAGTTATTTTGTAGCTAGGTATAGGGTAATATATATATATATATATATATATATATATATATCGATCGATCGGTTTGGAGAGTGTCTATATATGTGTGTAGGGGCCGGACGGTGTGGACGCGGGCTGGAGGCGTAGATGGCGATGCGCGGCGGCGACGCTGGAGACGGCGGTGGATGGCGGCGCTGGGGAGACGGTGGTGGACGGCGGCGGCGACGAAGAGCTCTCTGATCGACGGACGAACGGCGGTGGCGAAGACGAAGGGATCTGCTCGACGAAGACGAAGCATCAGATCTAGGACGCCTGTGCGCTTATATAAGGGCGGACCCTTTAGCATCGGTCCGTGGCTAGAACCGGTGCTAAAGGGTCTTTAACACCGGCTGGTGTTACGAGCCGGTGTTAAAGGGTGACCCTTTAGCACCGACTCGTGTTACCAGCCGGTGCTAAAGGGACCCTTTAACATCGGTTCCAGTCATGGACCGGTCCTAAAGGGTCCTTAGGCGGGCTCGGGCGGGGTCCTGAAATTTTCAGGACCCTTTAGCACCGGTTCCAACTATGGGCCGGTGCTAAAGGGCCTGTTTTTTAGTTTCAGGTTTTTAAAGTGTTTATATATGCACTTTACATTATAAATTGTATAATAAATTAAATATTTTGCATAATATTTTTTAAAAAGTGACATGTATTGTATTTTTTTAATGTACACATGAAAATTTTTAACCTTAAATATCTTACTCTATTTTTTTTTAATTTGCAATAATTTTGTAAGTAATGTTTAGTATTTTGTTAATGCAAAAATATATTATTCCAATAAATTTTTAAAAACTATATCCAATCAATAGGAAATCTATTTTCACATCAAATTAACGTTAAACTTTTTATTTTTGTCATTTATTACTCAGAATGCTAGTAGGGTACAATTTCCATCAAATAAAAAATCTATTTATCATATAAAAATATAGATCTTGATGAATAAACCCTTTGACCGAACCTTAGATGGTCCCAAATGGAAAAGTCATGAATAGAAAGTTTGTTACACTCATCAAGTTCTACATTTGGTCTAATGGTCAACTTTTCATTTGAAAAAGTTTGAACCACTCAATTTTGAATTTTGAAAGAATTCATAGTCACGCATCGGTTTCGGAACCCTAGATGGTCTCGAATCGAAAAGTCATGAATACCAATATTGTTCCGCCCATCAAAATCTACATTTAATATATAGACCATTTTTACATTTGACAAAGTATTAGAAAGGTGTAGTTGAAAATCCACGATTGACACATATAGTTTCATATAGTTTGTGTGAGATTCAAAATTTGGTGGGTATTGTTAACTTAAACTTTCTCAAATGGAAAAACTGTGTATATAAAAAGTTTAGATCTTGATGATATCTAACAACTTGGTATTCAATTTTTTTTTCATTTTAAGTAATTTAGTTTGTCATTTGACCAAGACCCGTCTTGGATTTTAAACAAATATGCTTAGGATTGGCTCAAATTTATCCAAATGGAAAAATGGACAATATATCAAATGTAAATCTTGATGATCTCTAACAACTTTCTATTCAAATGTTTTTCATTTGAAGTCATCAAATGAGTCATTTGACCAAAGTCAAAGCATTGGTTTTTATAAACACACACTTTGACCAAACCCTAGATGGCCCCAAATGGAAAAGTCATGAATACAAAGATACACTCATCAAGTTCTACATTTGGTCTAATGGTCAACTTTTCATTTGGCAAAGTTTGAACCACTCAATTTTGAATTTTGAAAGAGTTCATAGCCACGCATCGGTTTCGGAACCCTAGATGGTCTCAAATGGAAAACTCATGAATACCAATATTGTTCCACTCATCAAAATCTACATTTAATATATAGAGCATTTTTGCATTTGACAAAGTATTAGGAAGGTGTAGTTGAAAATCCATGATTGACACATATAGTTCCATATAGTTTGCGTGAGATTCAAGATTTGGTGGGTATTGTTAACTTAAACTTTCTCAAATGGAAAAATTGTGTATATAAAAAGTTTAGATCTTGATGATATCTAACAACTTGGTATTCAAAATTTTTTCATTTTAACTAATTTAGTTTATCATTTGACCAAGTTTGACCAAAACTCGTCTTGGATTTTAAACAAATGTGCTTAGGATTGGCTCAAATTTATCCAAATGGAAAAATGGACAGTATATCAAATGTAGATCTTGATTATCTCTAACAACTTAGTATTCATTTTTTTTTCATTTGAAGTCATCAAATGGGTCATTTGACCAAGTTTGACCAAAGTCAAAGCATTGGTTTTTACAAACACACACTTTGACCGAACCCTAGATGGTCCCAAATGGAAAAGTCATGAATACAAAGTTTGTTACACTCATCAAAATTCACAATTCTCAAATATAGTTTCATACAATTCTCAAAATTCGTACATTTTACAACACATACTATTGAAGATGACTTTATATTAAGCCGACACAACAGTGAACTTCTTCTTGACGTATGACCCTTGGTTATGATCCTGCCGTAACCATGGAGTATCCTCATTGTTTAACAGAATGCTTGGGTCTTTGTTGAGTATGAAGGGCGGAATTCGATCATCCCTTTTGTAATCGCCTGACATGTCTGACTTGTCCTCAATTCCGACAATGTTTCTTTTCCCAGAAAGGACAATGTGGCGCTTTGGCTCATTGACGATTGAGTGGTCATCATTTTTTCCTCTCTTTGGTTTCGTAGACATGTCTTTCACATAGAACACCTGACTCACGTCTGCAGCAAGGACGAATGGTTTGTCTTTGAACCCACTATTGTTAAGGTCCACGGTTGTCATCCCATACTCCTTGTCGACTGTTACCCCACCTCCAGTCATCTTCACCCATTGGCACCGGAATGAAGGAACTTTAAAATTAGCTGCATAGTCTAGTTCCCATATGTCTTCTATGCGTCCATAATATGTTTGTCTGTTCCCATTTGGATCCGTGGCATCCACGCATACACCACTGTTTTGGTTGGTGCTCCTTTTATCTTGGCCAACTGTGTAAAATGTGTTACCATTTATCTCATACCCTTTGTACATGAGGACATGCCACGATGGTTGCCTGGCCAATAAATAAAGCTGCTCATCAATGTTTTCATCACCCTAACATTTTTTGCGCAACCAATCACCAAAAGTTTCCATGTGCTGACGCATTATCCAAGCTTCATTCTTCTCGGGCCACTGAGACCGTAGGAAATCTTTGTGTACCTCAACATATGGTTCCACCAATGAGGAGTTCTGGAGAACTGTGTAGTGTGCTTTATTGAAGTAATCGACTTCCGTACCAATATTTGTTTTCTTCCCAAGTGTTCCCTTTCCGTTGAGTCTGCCCTCGTGTCGAGATTCAGGAATGCCAATTGGGTCAAGGTCTGGAATAAAGTCAACACAGAACTCTATGACCTCCTCTGTTCCGTAGCCCTTGACAATGCTTCCTTCTGGTTGGGAACGACTATGGACATATTTCTTTAGGACACCCATGAATCTCTCGAAGGGGAACATGTTGGTAGGAACACAGGACCGAGAATACGAATCTCTTTGATTAGATGAACTAGGAAGTGTGTCATGATGTCGAAGAAGGATGGAGGAAACACCAACTCAAAGCTAACGAGACATTGAACGACATCATTCTGCAGAGTAGCTAGTTGCTCTAGATTGATTGCCTTCTAAGAAATTGCATTGAGGAATGCACATAGCTTTACAGTGGCTAGACGTACGTGTGGAGGTAAAATTCCTCTTAAAACCACCGGCAGCAATTGTGTCATTAGCACGTGATAGTCATGGGACTTTAAGTTCAAGAATTTCTTCTTTAGCACATTAATTATTCCCTTGATATTGGAGGAGAATCCAGATGGGACCTTGATGCTGCTAAGACATTCAAACATGCTTTCCTTCTCTTCTTTGCTCAGAGTGTAGCTAGCAGGGCTTAAGTAATGACATCCATCATCTGTCTTTTCTGGATGCAGGTTGTCTCGTTTTTTCATGCGCTGCAAGTCTTGTCGTGCTTCAAGTGAATCCTTAGACTTCCTGTAGACACCCATGAATCCAAGCAAGTTCACACAAATATTCTTTGCCAGATGCATCACGTCGATCGCGTTGTGGACCTCTAGGACATTCTAGTAAGGTAGCTCCCAAACTATGGATTTCTTCTTCCACATGGGTACGTGTCCCGGTTTGATTGAGAGGCTTGGTCTGGTGGTCTGCCTTGCCTTTGAAATACTTGCCTTTCTTTCGTACTGGGTGGTTCATAGGAAGAAACTGACGGTGGCCAAGGTACACGACCTTTCGACATTTTTTCAAAAATACACAATCAAGGTCTTCATAATAATGTGTGCATGCATTATATCCCTTGTTTGACTGGCCTGAAAGATTACTCAGAGCTGGCCAATAATTGATTATTACAAACAGCAATGCTCGTAGGTCAAAGTGCTCTTGTTTGTACTCATCCCACACGTGAACTCCTGGTTTGCTCCATAAAAGTTGAAGTTCCTCAACTAATGGCCTTAGGTAGACATCGATGTCGTTGCCAGGTTGCTTCGGTCCTTGGATAAGCATCGGCATCATAATAAACTTCTGCTTCATGCATAGGCATGGAGGAAGGTTGTAGATACATAGAGTAACTAGCCAAGTGTTGTGACTACTGCTCTGCTCACCGAAAGGATTCATACCATCTGTACTTAAGGCGAACCGCAAGTTTCTAGCATCATCTGCAAAATCTAGGAATTCTCTGTCTATCGCTCTCCACTGGGATCCATCGGCAGGGTGTCTCAGCATATTGTCTATCTTACGGTCTTCTTTATGCTACCACAACAACTTTGCATTGTCCTTGTTTTTGAACAAACATTTTAATCATGGTATTATAGGAGCATACCACATAACCTTGGTAGGAATTTTCTTCCTATGACGTTCTTCACCCTCAACATCGCTAGGATCATCTCGCCTGATCTTATACCGTGATGTCTTACATACTGGACATGCATCCAAATTCTCGTATTCCTCCTCACGGTAGAGGATGCAGTCATTAGGACATGCGTGTATCTTCTGGATTTCTAATCCCAAAGGGCAGATAACCTGTTTTGCTTCATACGTAGTGGTGGGCAATTTGTTGCCTTTCGGAAGCATCTTTTTTATGATCTTCAATAACTGCCCAAATGCCTTGTCAGATGTACCATTCTTTTCTTTCTATTGCAGCAATTCCAGTGTGGTACCCAGCTTTTTTTGTCCCTCTTCAGCGGTGGGATATAGCGATTTCCTGTGGTCCTCTAGCATGCGCTCGAACTTGGCTTTCTCTTTCTCACTTTCACATTCTCTTTGTGCATCACAGATGGCATCACCGAAAGCATCATCGCCCCGATCATCTTCTGCCGCTACCTCTTCTTCATTATCTCCCCTCATTGCAACATCATTGAAGCCACCGTACTGAGCAATAATATTGGCGTGGTCCAATTCTTCTTTTTCTTCTTCTTCACCTTCATCCATTATAATCCCGCTTTCTCCATGCTTGGTCCAACAAATATAGTTTGGTACGAAACGAGACTTTAATAAGTGCGAATGAAGAGTTCTTGAGTTAGAATATTCCGTCAATTTCTTGCACACAACACATGGACAACACATGAAACTGTCCCTCTTGTTTGTCTCGGCCACACTTAAGAAATAGTGCATGCCATTAATGAACTCTTCGGAGCGCCGATCGGCATTATACATCCAATTACGTGTTACCATCTACATTAAATATAACATATATATTATGAAAACCATGCACATATAGTTTCTCATCTTATTGCACAACATGTCTAAACATAGTTGATTAGTTCAAGCAAGCTTGGCTACAACAAATACAATCGCAACCAGCACTAAAAAAACTAAAACTAAAATGCACTTAAGTAACATAATTAGTTTGCGTTCGATCCCAACTATAATAGATAGATCATTCGCTTGATCAACATCATTGAACTCCTTTTATCGGCTCACTGCCTCATCAACTTTAGCCTCAACCACCTGTGCAAAAGATTTCTTGATGTGTTGAATGTATTCTTCCTCCTAGTACCAACCAGTACATCCGCCGGTACCGTTCCACTGAAATTAAAAGAGAGAATCAAAAGCTTAATTAATATCATTAAAAAATAAGCACATATATAAGCAAATGCCTGGAAATAACTCACATTACGATCCGGACACTTGTAGAATATACGACCCTTGTTTACTCCCTCTTTCGACACTTTGTACTCCATCACAATCTTCTGGCCACACTTGCCACAAGTAATGAGAGGGAATTCCGGCCGGTATCGCTTTTGAACCCGTTGAGAGACCGAAGACCCGGTCATGGTTGCCATCTACTATCCATACTCAATTTTTAAACAATTATAAATTCCACATTTACTAGTAAACATATATGATTAAAAAAGAACCTAATAATATCCTTTATTTGTCTAGTTACTTCAACAAATCTTATAAATTATACAATGGACATTATGTAGTAATAAAAACTTATCAAGTGATATTAACAAACCAATTAATTTGAACTATCCTCTTTCTAAGATCATAAAAAGATACTATAATTCATTCTTGCAAACTACATTAATACTAGGTCAACCATGATATATGATATATATATCTATATGGATACTAATTCAAGTGAATGATTCAAAATAACAAAGTGGATTTCAGCTAAAAATAATTGGAAAATCGCAAGCCAAAAACAACATGAAAAAGACAAGAAAGGATGAAGTTAGTCACCTCCAAGCACGAAGAGACGATGACAGAGTCGATGAAGATCAACGATGGGCGTCGGAGATGAAGAACAAAGGAAGAACAAGCAAGAACAATAAAATAGAAGCTCTAAGAACAACAATGGTGCTCTCGGTTTCAAATGATCCCCAGGCAGAGGGGAGGAGGTAGCCGGCCTATAAACCGGACCTTTAGCAATGGTTCAGGGCACAAACCGGTGCTAAAGGGTCACCTTTAACACCGGTTTGTGCCACGAACCGGTGCTAAAGGATTTGCCTCGGCCCATGGCACTGGCCGGTGCTAAAGGGGACCCTTTAGCACCGGTTGGTATATAACACAAACCGGTGCTAAAGGGTCTCTGCCCCGACAGCACCTGTCAGTAGCTGTTGGATAGAACCCTTTAGCACCGGTCCTTGTTACAAACCGGTGCTAAAGGGGCCTTTAGCCCCGAGCCACAAAAAAAACCGAGGTTTTTGGCGATTTTTGGCAGTGCGCCTTCCTCTCCATTCTGAGTGAGGAACTAAGGAACGCAAACACATATGCTCATCACTACTATACTTACAAATTGCTCCTATGACCCTGTGATTTAGGTGCACCGAAGATGTGGTTTGTACTAAATATTTTACCATGTAAACTACATCTTCAGTGCAATTTATGAAAACCTAAATAAAATCATACTTAAAAGTTTTTTAAAAAAATTAAAATTATGCACACCAATAGTACATCTATAGATGTGCATTGTCACAAAAATTGAGATTCAAACTCGTTTTATAAAAAATTATATAAAAATAATAAATTTCATTTGCATATGCACCAGAAGACAAAAATTCAGGAATTTTGTCCTTTAGTGTATATGCAAATAAAATTTATTATTTTCATATGAATTTTTGTAAAATGAAATTGAATCTTAATTTTTGTGACAATGCACATCTGTAGATGCATTATTGGTGCGCATAATTTTAATTTTTTTTAAAACTCCTAAATATGGTTTTGTAAATGGTTTTCATGATTGCTCCGAAGATGTAGTTTGCAGTGAATATTTTACCGGTTTGCATTAAATATTTTGCATGTGATTTGTTCTGCAGGTGGGGATCGAAAAATACCTATTCCCTACATTGTGCTTTGCTCTTTCGTCTCAACGCCTCTCTCTGCCTTTCACAGCGACACTCTTTGCCTCTCCTCTGTGATCCCTTGCATCCCCCCGCCAGCCCTCTACAATTTAACGTCGCCCTCCCAATGCTTTCACCGGCATGCATTCTCCGTCATGCCCTTCATGATCACAAGGCTCCACCACCACAGGTCCTCTATGACGTCAAGGAGCTGATGGAGAAGCCTCACTAAACACTTTATTTCGAGCAAGAGCGGGAATGGTTCGAAACTTGTTGGAAACTATTTCCAACATTCTCATTTGACTTTTCTAGATATATAACTTTTGTTATGCACTTAAATATACATTATATTTAAATTACATAACAAAAATAATATATTTAAAAAAGTCAAAATATTTTATAATAGAACGGATGAATTAATACCTAAGTGGCCCTAATAAAGTTTAAAGATCTACATCCATGAAACAAAAACTATCTAATTAAGGGTTTATAGGCAAACTCACTTATATTCCTACGTGTGTAGTTCTCAAGCCATTAATCTCTGGGTTCATAATTATAAACTAGGGTAACAGTTTAAATTTGAGCGTGTTTGTTTTATAAGGCCTTGTTTAGTTCCGAAAAAAATTTGGATTTCGGCACTGTAGTATTTTTGTTTTTATTTGACAAATATTATCCAATTATAGACTAACTAGGCTCAAAAGATTCATCTTGTGATTTACAGGCAAACTGTGCAATTAGTTTTTATTTTCGTCTATATCTAATGCTTCATGTATGTGCTCCAAAATTTGATATGACGGAGAATTTTGAAAAGTTTTTGGTTTTCGGAGTGAACTAAATAAGGCCTAAACTTACGTCACCTCTATAAAGTCTGAAGACGAAATTACTAAAAAAAATATATATATATCAAGACAGCTGTTGCCTTAGGGCAAGAGATGCTGAGGGTTCCATGCATGAGAAAAAAAAAAAAGCTGCAGTGCCATCTCATCCTCGAGTCCTGTTTTCCTTTCCACTCTTGGCTCGCTCTACAGAAGCATCCAGGCGTGAGCGACGTGTCCTCGCCGGCCGTACGTGCCCCGCCGCATGCGCCGACACGTCCGCGCCTGCCCACGCCCCCCAAAAACCCCAAGAAGCCAAACACCATCTCGGCTTCTTCGATCCGCAGCGAGTAGATAATCACACACACACACACACACTCGCTTCGTTATTCGCTTGCTAAAATCCGATCTTCTCCTGGTTGTCGTTGCTATCCTTGCGTTGCGTACTGTCACGTTGTTGCACAGCTCGATCGGCTGCAAGTCGACGACATCGCTCGCCATGTCGGGGATCTCGCTGGCGGTGGCGCCGAGGTCCGACCCGGACCACGGGTCGGAGCGGCAGCCGACGGCGATGCTGGGCGGCGTGATGGGTTCGCTCCGCGTCATCGAGCTCCAGCTGGTGGCCTTCATCATGGTGTTCTCCGCGTCGGGCCTCGTCCCGCTCATCGACCTCGTCTTCCCCGTCGCCACCACGATCTACCTCCTCGCCATCTCCCGCCTCGCCTTCCCGCCGCTGCACTCCAAGCTCGACGCCGCCGCCGCCGCCCGCTCGCCCGCGGCCTCCCAGGAGATCTTCCGCGGCAGCAAGTAATCATCACATCCGTTTCCATGGATCATTATTATTGCTTAAGTTTCTGATATATATATATATATATATATATATATATATATATATATATATATATATATATATATATATATATATATATATATATATATATATATATATATATATATATATATATATATATATATATATATATATATATATATATATATATATATATATATATATATATATATATATCTATCTCTATATCTATCTTTATCTCTCTCTCTCTAGCTAGCGATCGAGATAGAGCGCGCGCGCGCG